>NC_056749.1:236212273-236255558 GCF_019279795.1 Protopterus annectens | reverse complement strand
AAAACCCTGCCCGGGAGGAATTCTGGCCGACTGTGGGACCGCCTGATGGCAGGATAACTCAAGTGTGGTGACTGCAGCAGGGTGAACACTTTAACATCTACATTTATGGTAGGTACAAAACTGTACTTTATAACAGCTTGAGAATTTGCTTACGTCGGATGTGCTCAAAGTGAGTATAGGGGAGGCATAAAGGAGGGTAGAGAGTAGATGAGTGTGGGCAATGGCGGTCCTAGCTAGCTGGGTGCGGAAAGGTTTATTTTTATATAGTGAGCCAAGTTTTTTATTAATCTTTTTAATTGTTTGATTGACATGCATGTCATATTTAAGGTTGTTGTCAATTATAACTCCTAAGAATTTAGTGTGGGTATCTGGGGAAATTATGGAGCCATTATTAGACGTTATAGTAAAGGAAGTTGGAGAGGACCTACAAGTAGGGGAGAAGAGTAGTAGCTTTGTTTTATTGGGATTTAATACCAGACGCTGATTAAAGATCCAGTTTTCAACTGTATTGAAGGTTGTCTGGAAAGGCTGCAGAAGTACCTCACTAAAAGAATCACAGGCCTAAAGCAGATGCCCTGCGCTGACCGCCTTAAACTGCAGCTATACTCTGTCATATATCATCTACTCAGAGGTGATCTCTGCTTAACATAACAAGGCCATGTCAATCCCAGATCTGTTGGACATGCTACACTTAAAGAAGTCCCAGTCCCTCAGAGCTGCACGCTACAGGGATCTAAACCTTGTCAGCACAATAAACAAAACATGCTGGAGGGATAGCTGCCTGACCCAGAGACTCCCCAGACTCTGGAATAGACTGCCCATACATGTCAAGCAGAGCGCCTCTTTTGCCCTCTTCAAAAGGAGCCTTGACTATTGGGTGGGAGAAAGGAAATTCACCCCAGGGATCACGTCAGTCGCCCTACTAGACAGTGGTCCAGGGAAGTAAATAATGTGGGAAGAAATAGCCAGGGAATTGTTTTGGCTAGGCTTGTATAGACCCTAGGGCTGATAGCCTAGTACCAACTTATGAACCTATTTGAGGAGATCTAATGGGGAGGAAGTTGAGCAAAGAAAGGTGGAATCGTCTGTGTATTGGATATAACTTGCTTCTGGGACGGCAGTGTGAAGGTCATTAATAAAGATAGAAAAAAAGAAGGGGTCCTAATATAGAGCCCCGGGGGACTCCAAGGGCGATGGGTAGAAGGGTGGAGAGTTTGCCCTGCCATAGGACAACCTGATGTCTACCACTCACATAAGATTGAAACCATTGGATAGCTTGATTATCTAGGGAAATAGTTTTAAGGGTGTGCATAAGTAGCTGGTGGTTAACCATATCGAAGGCTTTGGAGAGGTCAGGAAACGGGGCTGAGGATAACTTGTTATTACGATTATGTTTTATGATGTTGGAGAAAGAGAGGAGGGCTGAGGTGGTACTGTGTTATGGCCTGAAGCAATGCTGAGAGTTAGACAGACTATTCTGAGTGAGGTAGTGCAGGAGTTGTTTATGGATGCACTTCTCCATTATTTTAACCAGTTCAGAAAGAATGTCTGTGGGTCTATATTTTGACAGTTCAGTGGAGCTGCCACCTTTATGGAGTGGTATGGCATGGGATATCTTCCAAATGGAGGGGATGGAGGCTTCAGTTATGATTCTGTTGATCAAAATAGAGATGGGGTATGGCATGGCATGTGCGGCTTTTTGCAGGTAGTCTGGGAGGAGAAGGTCTGCAGATAGGGTGGTAGGCTTTAGCTTCTTAATCAGGGTTCTGATGAGTGAGGTAGGAACTGGTTGGAAGCTAAAGGAGAGTTAAGGCACTGGGTATAGAAGTGCCTGAATTGGAACAAGTAGGGGTTAGTTTGTTAGCAAGGGGACTGGATAGTCTCTGTGAACAAACTATTAATGGTGTTAGCAATAGCTTATGATGATTTTTGATTAGAAGATGAAGGGGTTGGAGTTGTGGATTGCTCTGGATGAAGAAGTTTATTAATACCTGCCCAGAACAAGATGGCAGTAGAAGTTTTTTTTTGTCTAGCAAAATGTATTTTTTTGCGTCATTCCTAAGTTGTTAATAATTTGATCTAGAGGGGCTTTAGTGATGCGCCAAGTGGCCTATGCATTATTTCTATGTATGATTTTTGATTTGGTATCATTTGAGAGCCATGGAGCAACTTCTGTTTTAATTCTAAGAGAGTGTGCGGGAGCGTAAGAATCAAGGATGGCCAGGAATTTGGTATTAGTGTGCTACAGCCTCATCTAGTGGAAGTTGTTTTAGAATTGACCAATTGCACGATTTAAGTTCATTTTGGAAAGTGGTAAGGTTGAAGTTCTGATTTCTTATTTTGTAGGTGGGCTGGTGAGGGTAGTCAACCTTATGCCTAAGAATGTAGGTTAAAAAGTGATCCCTTAGATCTTCAGGGAGTGTACTTGATTTATACATATGGGGAGGGCAATTGATGAGTATCCATTACAGTCTAGGATACATTCTTTATTATTGGGCTTGCTGATCCTGGTGAGGGTGGATATAGTTTGTGTGAACCCATATAGTTTTACATGAGTGGTTGGGGTTTTAGAGGAGCAGCTGTTCAAATCTATGTTGAGGTCACCAAGAACAATGGTTTCTTGGAGGTCGATATTGGATAACCAGTAGAGGATGTCTTCTAGGATCCTTGAGTTATAATGCAGCATTTATTGTTGTATATTGGCTAAAGCATTGACTGTTTTTTTTTTCCTTAAAATTCATGCTTGTAAAGGAGAAAAAGGCAGGATTAGTTCAGCTTCACATTTTACTCTGTTTGCTTCCTTTTAAGTCTACTTTCAATGTGTGCATAATCAGACATAGTTATTACTCATTGCAGCATAACGTGTTAAATGTAAAGTGTAACACGGTAATGCTATATAATGCACAGATTTTCATTTTGAGTCGCATTCAAGGGGTAGCATTTCCAGAAGGCAGACATTTTCTGCTGCTAGTTACAGTATCTGCACTTTCAGCCTTTGAGCTGCATTTTAACAGTCATTTATTTGCTTTTAAAAACAGAATCTGACAACAGTACAATGACACAGTTCACAGCACAACTTTTCCTTCGGCGTCACATTCAAGGAGTTGCATTTGCAAAAGACAGATATTTTCTGCTGCTAGTTACATTATCTGCAGTTTCAGCCTTCTGTCTGCATTTTAGCAGTTATTTGCTTTTAAACAGAGAATCTGACAACAGTACAGGGACACAGTTGACAGCAGAGAAGTGAAGCAGCTGTTGTTCAGCTTACAAGGAACTTTCTACTGCACCAGTTCTGTTTGGCATGTCAGATTTCAGAATCTTGTCACTTTTTAAGCTTTTGGTGCCAGCCAGAGCACATCAGATCCCATAACCGGTTCACAAGCATAACTTAGGACAGTACAGGAGGGATACTAAAACTGGTGTGAAGCAAGTAGATCGCCATAGCTCCCAACTCTCCAAATTTTCCCAAAATGTCCAGATTTTTGCATTATATTTTTGATCTGTTCCTCATAAAAATAGTGGTTTTCTGGCAAATCACTAAGGACTAAATAATGATATTCGAGTTTCAGATTTCTTATCCTTCTGAAAATACACGCTAATACAAATCCGGTTATTCTAGCAACTTTCTAAGCTTATAAGAGCAACATTTAAAATCTGTCGCTATTTATGGGCCTTTGCATCCCCATTATTTTAGGCTTTGTCCATATTTCTTGAGCTAATAGGTTGCGAGATGGCATATGAGTCAGAGCCATATTTAGTTCACTTGGGTATGTTTGGCCTGCACATTTAGATGATAACCTTTCTGTCAAAAAAACAGAATTATAGTTGGGCCACAAAAATGAGATGCGCATTAATCATTTGCATAACAGAATTTATTTCTATTAAATTATAACATAAGATGTAAATTTGTTATATATGCATAATCACAGAATCTGATGTTCTGCTTAGTAAAGTAAATTATGCACAAGATATTGATGTACTTTCAGTTTACTGCATGGTGGTATTTTTAATTCTGGCTCTTAAAGCAATGGCTGTTTAAAAAGAAATGACAATGCCAAAGAAATTGCTGAGCATGAACAAAAGATAGTCCATACTAATTGCAATATTTGTTCAGAAGGTCTTTACTATACATGCATGCAATTTTTTGTGTGTAGAAGGAATGTGACAGTGGAATGTGGTTATATATAACTGGTTTTCTGTGACTACACCATCAATTTATTTCATTCTTTTTTTACATGATGGAACACAGCATTTGTAAGACGTGCATTCCTCATACACTCATTAATTCTTAGAACTGCTGTTTAAGGGACACTGACACTTTGAAGAGCAATAACTTCCCTTTTATTTTTATGTGACACTGTTTCAGATGCATTCTTTTAAGGACAGCATTATGACAAATAGCTGACAAGGTATGCTTCTGTTAGTATTGTTTCATTATGATGTGACACCTGTCAGAATAACAAATCGTTATAATCATCCTCACTACTGTGTAATAAAAGTAGTGGTTTCATATAACATTAAAAAAAAAAAAAAAACGAATACATTCAGTTTTCTGACTGTCAAGAGTTTGTTGGCAACCAGTTCATAAGATATCAGTTTCTTATCTGTGACTGTCACCATTAATGAGCAAGTAATTTAAAGTAACTCTTATTGCCTTGTTTCAGCTGTTTTCTGCACGATTTATTACGTACATTGTACTATGTTTTACCCCAGCAAATGTATATGTATTTCCCCTGTACTTGTTACTTTTCTCATGTTGAACCCCATGTAATGTCTATGTATATCCTCATTCTCTGTTAAATATGTATGTGGAGCTTTTCTCCCCTGGACTCCATTGAAAACGGGTTCTTGAGCCCAATGGACTATCCTGGTTAAACAAATGCAAATAAATAAATAAATAAATAAATAAATAATTTAACACTAAATAATATTCAGTTACTTTTTAATCAACCCCCCCCCCCCCACACACACACACACATACACACATAATCAACCTCCTTTTTGCCATTTTCTACATGGGGTTGGGGTGTCATTAACTGGCGACATCTCTCTCAATTCAGTGCTACACTCCTACCTTCTTTGACACTCATGCCTGACTGTGGCAGATCTTCTCGCATACAATCCATCCACCTCTTTACTGAATGCCCTTGTTTCCTCTTACCTTCTTCCTGTCTATCGCAGATCTCCTTCACCGGATTGCCTTCTGCTTTTCTGCATGTGTGCACAAACCAATACAAACAATCTGTTCTCTCTGATCTTTTCTGCAATTGGAGCTACTTTGACATTCGCACTTATATCCTGTATTCTTTGTTTGTCCCACAGTGTGCATCCTACTACCCTGCTCAGGCACCTCTAGCTTCCTCATCTGCTCTGCCATTACTGTCCAAGTTTCTGTACCATACAGTAGTACTTGTTGCACCACTGTTTTGTACACCTTACTTTTCAGCTTCTTTGGCATTCTTCTGTCATACACTACACCTGACATTCTATGCCAGTTGGCTGCAGCCCCTGTGATTCTAGCTTTGAGCTCTTCATACAGACTTCCCTTCTCGTCAGCCACCCCGCCCATATAATTGACGCTATTAACCTGTTCCACTATCTTCCCTTCTACCTCAATTCTCAGTTTCTTCTGATTTCCCAGTTTGCTGCCATTACCATTCTTATCAGTACTTCATTTCATCCCTTGTGCTTTCAATTTTGCATTCCATTCCCTTATCCTTTGCTGATGATCTTGCTTAGAGTCTGCCTGTAATGCCACATCATCTGCATACAGCAGCTTTGTTCCGTCTCTCTGACCTGTTTGTTAATTTAGTCATCACCAGTATGAAGAGCAATGAGCTTGGAGCTGAACCCTGGTGCACATCCACTCCCACAGGGAACCCCTTTGTGAGACCAAACACTGTTCGTACTTGAATCATTGGGTCCTTGTACATAGCCAGCACTAATTCTACCAATGTTTCTGGGACTTCAAAAGACCACAGTACTGCCCAAATCAGCTGTCTTGGGACCTTGTCATATGCTTTCTCCAAATCTAAGAATGTCCAGTTGGACTCTTTCCTCATCTCTAGCTTCTCAACTGTCTGTTTCACGGCAAACATTGGGTTAGTTGTGCTGTATCTTTATCTGAACTGCTCATTTCCCATCTTGCATTCTACTACTCCGCATATCCATTTATCAATCGCCTTCTCCAGAACTTTCATTAAATGTGACCAGAGTTTAATGTCTCTGTACTGCCCACAGTTGTGGATGTCCCCTTTGTTCTTGTCCACTGGCATGAGTCTGCTTATTCTCCAGTCATCTGAGATGCACCTTTCATCCACACTGCTATGAGTACTCTCAGGAGCCATTTCTCTCATCTCATCATTCATCTTTATCATATCTCTTGAAACCATTGGCATAATGGTTAAGGTCTTATCTTTCCAATACACAAGATACAAGGTTTGATCCTGACCCCCAGCCAGTTCCTGTTTGGAGTTTGCATGTAGGGATCTTCTGACCTCCCAAAAAAAAAAAAAGCACGCTGAGTGTTTCCATCTAAAATTCACCAGTGAATGGAGCTGTGGACAGCAGGTCAGACTTTGATATCCTCTTTAGGGGGAAGAGTTGTATTGACCAATCGCTTTGAGCATATACTGTGGTGCACAGTATCCTGAAGATAGAACATGGATCACAGACTGTACACTGTGGCAGGACTACTTGATGGTATAAAATATGGATCTAGGTTATTCAGTCATGTTGACACACACACACACACACATAAATGTATGTATGTATATCTATATGTGTGTGTGTATATATATATATGTGTGTGTGTGTGTGTGTGTGTGTGTGTGTGTGTGTGTGTGTGTATGTGTATATATATATATATATATATATATATATATATATATATATATATATATATATATATACATATAAAGGATACCTACCTTATGCTTTTGGTCAAAAAGAAAAAGAGCTGGTGCAGCCATTCAAAACTCAGCTGATCACATGTACTGGCTTTTTTGTCTGTTCAAGATCATGGAACAGCATGGATCAGAGAATTCGCCCTTACCCCCTGTAATGCAGTCTTGGAGTTGATATGTATAATTAGCAGGCGGTATTAGGGTGCAATGAAGGGGTGAATGTGTTTTTTATTATGTTTAGGATTTCAATTTGTAGATCAAGGATTTTGAAGCCCAAGGTTTTGTTTATTTTTTTCACTGTACTGTCATAATTCTATTTATATACATATTTTTTTCTCCCTATTCTGTACTCCATCCTCTGTATTACCGATATGCTGCTGCTGACATGCTGTGATGCAGTGGGGGTGCCTTGATCAGCTTAAGGCAGTGAGGCACTTTACAGTTTTAACCTTTGTGTTGTCTTCTTACAGAAGACAGTTTTCATGGCAGGTTCCTACATGTGCGGTCAGAAGGTGCTGCCTCAGCACAGCCAAACAACTTTAGGAGTGCAGCAGCACAGTTTCCTTGTCTCTGTGAAAGTGCCAGCATTTCCCACTCAACCCACTCCCACCGAAGGAGATAGCAGCAGGATTTTGGCTTCTACAGTCCACTCATTCCTGACAGTCCTTAACAGTAGGAATGTTAATCAAACTGCAGTCACTGCTGATATATTTGGAAGTGAAATACCTGCCCCAATGGGATGGCTACACACTTTTTATGATGTGTTTTCTACAGGCAGACTGTATTGCAATGTTCTAACAGACAAAAATAAAAAAATCCAAAGATAGTGGATGCCTCCAGTTCTACAAAATTTTTTTAATTGCAAAAAAAAATGTTGACTCTCTCAAATTTTGAACACCATACGTCATAACCATAGCCTAGGTCCGTAACAAATCTCTTTGGTTAGTAATTTGTGTATTAATCCATTAATTTCTTTCCACCACAAAATAATTTTTGGACATCTCCACCAGCATCAAAGGTAAGACCCTTGGTTTTCATATCCATCACAACTACTATAGTATACTGACATTTCTCTCAAACTTAGAACTCAATTAGGTCCTTTATATGACTTTAGCATGTACATCTAGATTGTCCAGATTTTTGCCTCATATTTTGGGTCTTTTCCTCATAAAAATTGTTTTTCTGGCAAATCAGTGACAGAGAAATATTTTGGTTTCAAACTTCATATCCTTCAGAAAATGCATGGTAACAAAACACTTTATTCTAACATTTTTTTTAGTTTATAAGGGCAATATTTAAAATTTGATCCTATTTTTCAGTATTTGTCCCCCATTATTTTTGGCTTTGTCCAGATTTCTTGTGCTAAGAATTTGAGAGGAATGCTTTAGCATGTGCAGCAAGGTTTATTTAAGACCTAACATTTGCATTATAGCATCTCAAGGCATGAGAGCACTGTTTATCTAAGACAACAAAACAATTAAGTTTAAAGTGCCATGTTTCATTAACCATAAAAGTCTGTTCTTGTTGAACAGATGAGTGCTGAAACCCTGACTATTCAAAAGGTCATTTTCTTAGTTTTTTGACAGTCGGATCCTTGCATTATATTGTCAGAGTTTGCAGAGGTTTGGGAAATGGACATACTCTTTTCTGCAAAGTCGTGCACACACCGAGTTAATATATAAAAGTAAGGAAGTGTTGGGGTTTGGGGGAACCCACCATCCTGAAAAATGTAATCTGATATTGTTAATCCTCATTCATTCCTTACGTATGGGTCTCGGTCCTGACCTCAGAAACCGAGCCGGCCATCTTCCAAGCTCGCACCAACTACAAACTCTCGAGCTAAAAACTTAGCCAGAATTCCCCTCTCCGTTACCCCAGATTTCATTTGTCGTGTCGCCATTCGGTCGTGTCAAGCTACTTCTATTTAGCCAAGTACAATCTTTGTTGTCATTCTAGTCTAAAACAACTTTTTCTCTCAGAAAAGTTTCTAAATTGTTTTCTCTTACCTTATCGCATTTAGTGACTATCTCTTCTTAAAATTTTTCAATCTTTTTACTGTGAGGTATTTTCTTCTATACCATCGTTGGTAGACCCCTTTTCTTCATTACCTTCGGGTATTTCTTGTACCATTACTGGTATTCTTTCTGGTTTCATTCTTTTCTATCATGGATAAAAAAGGTAGTCCAAGATTTAAGAGATGTTCAGATTGTGACATAAATTACCTACTTCAGATGCACATTCTCTGTGTGTCAATTGTTTGGGTGTGCCTCATTTATCAGTTGATCCGCCCTGTGGAATTTGTAAGAACTTCTCCAACAGGACATTGATTGAGAGGAAAAATAAATTGTTAGTGAAGGGGCTACTCAATTCTCCTTTTTCAGAGGTATTTCTGGGTCAGAGGCTTCAACCCCTCCAATATCCTATAAGACTGATGATCTTTCAAAGGCCAAATCTCTTCCTTCGTCCCTGGCTGGGGACTCTCATCAACTGAGACCCAAGAAAGCTAAGCTTTCTACTTCAGATCTGACTCTCTTGGCTTGGCGCTTTCGGTGCCTAGACCCTCTGCACCGAGACCATCGGCGCCATCTGTGACTTCGGCACTGACTGGCGTGCCCTTTACCATATCGGTACAGAGGGGCTCCTCAGTCCAGATCTCTCTACATTACTGACTATCCTGTCAGCGCAGACTGTAACCACATCGGCTCTGATATCTTACCCAGAACTGACAACTCAGTTACTGGCACCGATTTTTTTCGGTCCCAGCCTCTACACCGATAACCACTTCGGCACCGACCTTACTGTCGGTGCAGACCATGACTTCGGCACCGATGATTTCCTCAGTGCAGACACCTGTAGTAGAGTCTATTATGGCACCGTTGTTTTCAGTGCAGACTGGTGATGTGGGCACCAAGCTTGTCCCATCTGTGGATAGACCTGACTCCCCCCTCAGCCGTGTCTGTGAAATCCACTAGAAGCTTCTCTGAACACCTGTTGTGTCTTGTGGATCAAGTGCTTTTGGCCAGAGGTCTCCCACCCCTCAGGACCTATCCTTCCTTGGGAGGTGATCACCCTTTGCCAAACACCCCTACTTATTCTCCTCCTTCGTTGCCTTTGAAGTCCCTTGATATAGCACAGTCTTCCCCCTCTATGGTTCCCTTTATGGACCTCACTAAGGAACCGCAGTTGCCTTTGTGGCAAGAGTTTTGCTATGACCCCAGGATGTTAGCTGTGACATATATAATTTGGTGTTTCACAGCCATCCAGGGACTCAGAGTCAACAGGCTGAGCCACTTAGGGGAGGGGGTGACCCCTGTCCAGGACACTCACCCCTCTTCAGGTGGACTGGCCTTCCGAGTAATGGAGAAGGCTTTGGTGTCTGCTGGCAATACTGTGCTGTCAATCTGCCCACCCTCCTCTGGACCGCTATGTACACAAGTCGCTCCTAGCGGACACTGGACGTAAGGGCCTCAAGATTTACTCCCACAGTAAACCCCTTTTGCATTGTCTTCTCCAGCTTCTCCCTCTGAGGAAGTTCATTGCAAAAGCTCGTGCAAGAGGAAGCACATGTACTCCACAGAGGAGTCCCTTACTGAAGAGACAGACTTTGATGATGGGGAAGGATCCCCACACTCACCCTCTGTGGTATCCTTTCATGATATTCTCGAAATCCTTAAACAGAGAGGTGACTGGCAGCCCTCTAACCCAACCTCTGAGGAGTCTGTGTTCCTGCTCCCAGCCCCCTACCTCCTGGGTTACTCCACCTGCCGATGAACAGGTCCGGCTCATCGTGCAGCATGCATGGAAGGCTCCTGACACCATTGAGACCATTCCCTGGAGGCCAGGTAAATTTTTTTCCCCTCCTGCTACTGACCCCCATTGGTCCAAAGGTCTTCCTGTAGATGCTCTGGTGGTGGCAGCCACAACCAAGAAGGACCTGACGGAAGAAGAAAGCCAGACTGTCCATCCACTCTGTCATGGGCTCTGGACAGAATAGGGAAGCGTGCTTTTGCATCAACGACCTTTGCAATCAGGTCTCTGAATTATATGGCACACTTCACCAGGCTTCAAAGGGATTTAGTATCTGAGCTCTCTGAAACTTTGGCTGGTGCCGTGTCTTGATGAGGTCTATGACAAAGTAGCCTCTTAGCCGGCTACCATTGAATCAATATCAAACTCTTCCATGCGCCTGATATCTCACGCATCAGAAGGAGCAGCAAGTTTAGGCGTTTTTTGAGATTGCAAGCCTGGATGTGCTTATGTAATTTCACAGAACCCTTCAAGGCTTCCTTTCTCAATGCTCCCATTGAAGCCTCTTCATTGTTTCGACCCAAAGATAAAAGCACACTGGCCAGATGTGAACAGGATGGTAAGACCCTTTCTGCCGTAGGTGTCTGTTATTCTTCCCCTCAACATGCTTTCTCCAGAAACCAGAAGAGTGGGAAGATATGGTACAAAAAGTCTCCGGGTCCTTTCCGTGACACACAGGCTGAGTTCTACCCTAGAGGCAGAGGGGAAAACTCACAGGGAAGACACCCCTTTCAGGGCAGAGGGGGTCCGCGTAACCAGGGTTCCAAGGACTTTTTTCCTGGTCAATCCTATCATCGCTCCTGAAGAGCGGCCCAACTCCTTTCCTGTGGAGGTGGTTGGGGGGTCATTTCTCCTTGTACCCTTCTGCCTGGCTAACCATCACTACCGAATCTTAGGTACAAAGGATATTGACCAGAGGTTACCATATCCCCTTTGATCTTTGTCCTGCCCCCCCCCCCCAAAAAAAAAAACTACCACATAAAAGTGGACAGGCCATCAAGAAGATTTCTGCGTTTCCGTGCGGGAGCCAGTCGCTACCAGTTCAGAGTACTGCCCTTTGGACTCTCTGCAGCCCCCAGAGTGTTCACAAAGTGCATGGCAGTCATCACAGCTCACTTATGACTACAAGGATTCCAGGTGTTTCCATACCTAGACGACTGGCTCATCTCTGCCCCCACCTGATATCTATTGGAAGAAGCCCTGGCATACTCTCTCCTTGTTTCAAAAAGGCTAGGCATAACCATAAACTGGCAAAATTCCAATCTCACCCCATCTCAGCCCACAGAATTCATAGGGGTCATATTGGATACAAAGAATTGCAGAGCATCCATTCCAGAGCACAGAATTCTAAGGATAAAGCAACAACTGATCCCAATCCTTTCAAGGGAGAAATCCACACCTCACTCTGTCCTACAGCTGTTGGGTTCCGTGGCAGCCCCCATCACCATTGTCCCCCTGGCCAGGTTTCACATGAGGCTTCTACAATGGCTACTGCTCACCAAATGGTATCCTTTTCAGCATCCTCTTGCAACCAAGATTTTAGTAACTCACAGGTGCAAACAGGATTTAAATTGGTGGATGACCCACAACCCGTCACAATGGTCTTGCCCCTTCTTCCCCCAGCAGCCAAAGGCTAAAGTGACCACGGGCACCTCCCTGATGGGGTGGGGGGGGGCTATGTCAGGGTCAGACAGTCCAAGGCACTTGGTCCGAATTGGAGGCCCAACTGCATATAAATGTTCTGGAGCTGAGGGTGGTGCTTTTGGCGTTGCAAGCATTCCATCCCCTGATGCTGTCTTGGACTATTGCGATGCAATCAGACAACATGGCTGTGGTCTGGTACATCAACAAACAGGGCTGAAACAAATCTTACCCCCTTTGTCGAGAGGCCATGCTGATATGGCAATGGGCTATGGCTACCAACCATTTTCTTCTAGCAATGCACATTCCCGGGAGTTCCAATGTGATAGCAGACAGACTCAGCAGGTTAATTCTACAACCTCACGAGTGGTCCTTGAATCCCTTGATAGCGGTGGAGATCTTTCACTGCTGGGGCCATCCTTGCTGCAATATCTTTGCATCCCCGACCAACTACAAATGCAGCAACTACTTTGCCCTGATTCCCCCTCTGGAACAGTCACCCACGAATGCTCTAGTCCACGATTGGCCCTTGGGTCTTTATGCTTTTCCACCTCTTCCCCTCATTTCCCAGTTTCTGAAGAAAGCCCATCGGTTGAAGAGCAAGGTGATCCTCATAGCACCATATTGGCCTTGTCAGATTTGGTTCCCCTTCCTTTGGCCTCACCTGCTAGGTCAACCATGGATCCTCCATCCAACCCTGGGGTTGATCTCACATCCACAGAATCTGGTTCATTCCAATTTGGACAGCCTGAAGCTCACATTTTGGCTCCTCCAATTCCCTTGATTGCCAGGCAGAATGATCGATCTTTACCAGTACGGGACATTCTTATTACATCTCATAAGTCTTCCACTAGAATTACTTATCTAAGCAAGTGGAAAAGATTTACCTGTTGGCTGAAAGAAAAGCAAGTAGATCCTTTCTCAGCACCAGTGTCGATAGTACTAGAGTATCTAGCCAATCGGGTCTATCGGCCTCTGCTATTAGTTTATTTGCAATATCTAATTTCCATGAGAGTGTCCAAGACTCCTCTCTTATGTCACACAAATTGTGCAAGACCTTCATAAAAGGTGTGAATCATCTGAAGCCCCCTTTTAGAGAACCTATTCAACCATGGGACCTGTCATTAGTTCTACAAGCTCTGACACTGCCACCTTTCGAAACAGCTTCTTCATGTGACCTCAAATATTTGTCACAGAAAACCTTGTTTTTGTTCACCATTACTTATGCAAGACGTATATCTGAGCTTCAAGCCTTATGCATCAAGAGTCCATACTTGATTTTTCATAGAGATAGTGTCTTTGAGAACTAATCCCTTCCTTTCTGCCAAAAGTGATCTCTGAAATGTCCATTAATCAAACCATCGAATTGTCAGTTTTCTTCCCCAATCATTCAAACAGAGGAGAGTATTGCCTACATACCCTAGATATTCACAGGAAAATTTGCTTCTACTTGAATAGGACTAAGCCTCTTGTAAATCAGACCAGTTATTTTTGGCCTATTCTGGACCTAGATTAGGATGTGCTGTTGCTAAGGTCATATTGGCTAGATGGATGAAAGACCTTGTGATCTTCATTTATACACAATGTAATATTCCTTTGCCAACTACCATCAAGGCTCATTCGACAAGGTTGGTGGCAACTTCTGCTGCCTTCCATGCCAGAGTTTCTTTACATGACATCTGTGCAGCTGCAACCTGGGCTATGCCTCACACCTTCATCAGTCATTACAAATTGGATTTTGCCTCCAGGGGAAGAGCATCTTTTGGTTCTGTGCTGCTCAGGAATGTCTTTCTATGAGAGCCTCCCAGGAATAGAGGTAGCTGGGGACTCTGTCCTATACGTAAGGAATGAACGAGGATTAACAATATCAGGTAAAGAAGTTATGCCTTACCATAATGTTCCATCTGTATTGTTGATCCTTGTTCAGTCATTACGACCATCCCTCCTTCCTCCTCCTGTGGCTTCTAGTGGATCTCACCATCCTGTTATTTTAGGTCATTTGACCAGAGGGTAGCCTCTACCTTCTTTTGACTTTTAAACTCAATCTGAGGTAACAGAATTCTGGGTAAGAGTTTTAGCTTGAGAGTTTGTAGCTGGCACGAGCGTGGAAGATGGCCGGGTCGGTTCCGAGGTCGGAAACAATACCTATATGTAATGACTGAACGAGGATCAACAATACAGATGGAACGTTATGGTAAGACACAACTTCTTTTTTTTTTTTGTCAACAGTTTTCTGGTCATCATTCTTATGAAGCCGAGTACTGAAATGGTTGAAATGTCAGAGTTCAAGTACAGAATTTTCTGATGCAAACCCAGGTATCAACCTTTTGGTGTGTGTGTGTTTACATGTATATTTATTTATTTATTTTACTTGCTTACAGAAAGAATTTCTTTGGATCCAAGCCAATTTTTTTTTCTGACCTTCCAAGCTGACAGACAAAGTAATGTCTGTCCTAAATTGTGTAATATTAAAACAACACTAAAATAAATTCCTTCAATAACCTCGTCTTAGCTGGCAACATTCAACCCAACCCTGGAACCTAACCCACCCAGTGGAGGCTGGTGACTTCAAATTAAAGGGGGGGGCTGCAGGAGACAGCTGAATGGGTGGGGGCCAATGGGAAGGGGTGTGGCCAACTAGAAAGGAGTGGAGCTATGCTAAAAACCACAACAACTAGAACTTTAATTAAATATGCTGCCCTGGTTGCCAAACCATCATTACAGGAGTCCAATCAAGACGAAATGAAGTGTAGAAGAAAAAAATATTTCAATGCATTGGCTACATGACAATTTGCTTAATATCTAGATGGAAACACAAAGTAGTTTTTTAAATACATTACTGGAATGCCAGTCAAAATCAAGTATAAAACAAAAACACAAGCAGCACTCGACTCAAACCACTTATCCTTACACTGCAGTTCTAATTATAATTTATATTCAGCTTTATATAATTACCAAGTAACATACTGAAAGTAGCAATCTCTGTGATACCCCCACTTGTAAAAATGTTTCTTATTCAAAAAAGACCTGCTGCCTGACAACTATCTATTTGTTTCACGGGGAAGACATGATCAAAGTAAAAAATGAACAGTAAACAAGAAACAAGCTCAAGATAAATTGCTTAAAAGATTACTGCACAAGCTATGGACCACACATGATAGATTGGTATTCTGTTTAGTTTACGGGTAAAGCCTGCAAAGATGACTGCAAGTCTCCAACAAATGTAATGAACTTCTGAAATACTGTAATCCTGTTCTTTATTACAAATATGTTGTATGCATTTCAGTACCTAAGGCTTGTACGTTATCTAGTTATGTAAATATTCTCTGCATGGCAACAACAAAAGGGCTTTCAATGTTGGTAATTTTTTAACAGTATGCTTATTAAAGCTTGCTTGCATCTTACAATCTCCCAACAAGCTTGCTTTTGATGGTCATTAAAGCATTGCTACTTAGACAGATTAACATGGCACTGTGACAGCATGCAGTTTCGAATAAGAAGAAGCATAACTCAACAGTATAAAAATATGACAGAAAACCAGAACATTCTGCAAAATCAAGGACAGATGAAAAGCTACAGTCGTACTTGTGGTCTACTCTGGATGGGGGAATAGTCTGCACACTTACACTGCATAACTGCTCCTTGCCTTGCTTGGACACATCCACAGCCACTACAGTGGGAAGTGGGGTGCAACAAGTATGTCACAATTTGAAATGTCTCTGGCTGACTGTGATGGCTCTGACACTCATACCTCTTAACCTCAGAGCAAGAAATCTGGACAAAGCCATTCATAGAAGTGGGACACAGGCCCAAAAATAAGGAAAATTTTTAAATATTGCTCTTATAAACTTAGAAAGATAATATAATAATAGTAGGTCTTGCATTAGTATGAATTTTCTGAAGAGTATGAAATCTGAAACTCAAATGTCTGCCATTATTTTCTAACTTCAGTCTTTAATGATTTGCCACTAATTTGCCAGAAAAACACAATTTTATGAAAAACAGACCAAAAATGTGATGCAAAAATATAAAATTTTAACACAATACAGCTGGGAACCTGTCAAAGAAGGGACATCTTTTTAATATTAGTACTGTTAAATTGAGCAGCTGACAAAATAAGAGCATCTACATGCAATTCTGAAATAAAAGTAATCTATAACTCTGATCATTACAGTTATTTATAATTGTAAAGCCTCCACGTTTTCTTCCAAAATTGACATTTTGCAGAGGGATCATTAGGGGGAGACTAACATTTTGAGCCAAAACTGGGGACAGTTGAGAGGTTTAGATATTCCTAATTCTATAAAGTGATTTATTTGCACGTACCTCTCAACCTCTTAATGCAGGAAATCAGGACAAGGCAAAATATATTGGGGGGACTTGCAAACAGTACTAAAAATTAATCTTGTATAAACTTAAGACAGTTGGTAGAATAACAGGTCTTGCTTTAGCATACATTTTTCTGAAGGTTATGACGTCTGAAATTCAATGTCTGTCATTATTTAGTGACTTCATTCCTAGTGATTTGCCAGAAAACCACAAATTTTATGAGGAACAAACCAAAAATAAGAAGCAAAAATCTATTCATTCTGCAAAAATCTAGACAGTTGAGACGTATAGTTCAGCCAGGGCTGTCATGAGTTTGCTGCCCTTCCCCTCACAAAATCATGGTCGAATGGATCCTCCCCCATGCAGCCATTCCAGTATCCCATTCCTTCTTTATTTCACTCCAGTTACCATAAATATTATAATGTGCAGACTGCTTTACTTCTGCAATGATTTGGATTTCATTTGAAAGTTTTATTTTGCATTTTTCAGCACAAACACTAATAGATATCTGGTAAACAAAGCAATGAAGTCTCACAATGAAAATAGACTTGGCATCAAAATTTCTCTGCCCTTGAAACTCACATTAATTGAAACAGCATTGAAACACATTCAAAGAAAATACATTTTGCCAATGGCAGTTAAAGATTAAGTTTGGGCTGTTTTCAAATCATAGCCCCTTGAACGCGAAACATACGCGTGCTCTTTTGATACACATTCCTGATTGTATTAAATTATATTCCTTGTACGATACAGTACAGTTGTTAGAGGGCATTTTAAATTTATTGTTTTGAACATTTTTTCCAGTAAACAATGAAACAAAATGCATGCACCAATAATGATAAAACTGCCCAATTCAGAACATTTCCATCATAAAAGTCTACTCAAACTTCTACAGTCCACCAGTATTAGTAAATATGTGCAATCTCTGAGGAAGTAAAAGTCATCTAAATAATTACACATTAAAGAAATCTGTAACTAATGAAGAGGTTGCTGCTAACAAACAACTTTATATGTCGTTTCATCTACAAATAGTGCCTGTTGCCCTTGAGGAATAAATTGCCTATGTTGCATTAAAAAAATGATAAGCTAGTAACATCGCAATAGGGAATGGATGGCAAACTGATAACTGGTTCATAGTTACTAGGTATCTTTGCCAAAAAGGACTGCAGCATCCATCCCCTTTACAACACAGTACAGTATCAGCAATGCATGTACCTACTGTGGGAGTAGAACCCACAGCCTTCTGCATCAAAAGCACTACCTGTTGTGCTATTAACAATGCAAGCAGAATCAGCATAAGCAGCACTAAACTTTTATTCCCCTGTACCTCTCAGCTCCTTGTAAAATCTACTCGACACTCAGCTGTATCTCTGAACTTTGCAGCACAAGAAATCTGGAAAAAGCCAAAGTTTATTGGGGGTACAAAAGCCCAAAAAACAGGGACACATTTTAAACATTGCTTGTATAATGTTGGAAAGTTGCTAGAATAATGTGCTGTATTACCACCATACATTTCACTGCCAAGTCTTGAACCCAGGGGACCCTGTGCAAAACAGAGCAACAAACCACTATGCCAAATCAGCTGTTTTGTGAAAGAGAGGAAGACAAACTTAAATAGCTACCATTTAGTGAATTCAGTTCTCACCATAGCGGTCAACCTCTTAACACAAAACACCTGAACAAAGCCAATAATGGGTGACTACAGCCCCCAAACATATTCAGTGAATTCATTTCTCACCGTAGCTCTCAACCTCTTAGCAAAAAACACGTGGACAAAGCCTGTAATAGGGGAATTACAGCCCCCAAACATATTCACTGAATTCAGTTCTCACCATAGTTCTCAACCTTAGCACATAAAACCTGGACGAAGCCAATAATGGGGGAATACAGTTCCAAAAATAGGGACAAATTTCAAATATTCATGTTATAAACTTAGAAAATTGCTAGAATGAAAGGTTTTGTTACCATGTACTTTCTGAAGAATATGAAGTCTGAAATTCAAATCCCTGTTATTTTTATTTAACATTTGTTAACCAGGAAAGTCTAACTTGGAACAAAAGCCAATTTTCAGCAGAGGCCCAGGGAGAAACACTCCCGACTCATGTCTTTGTAAGATGGGAGGACATACAGACTCTATACAGAAGGCACCCCAGCCAAGAATCAAACCGGAGAACCTATAGCTGTCAGGCAACAATGCTACCCGTGCACCACTGCACTACCGACTTTGCAAGGAAAAACAAACATACAGAAACCACAGATTTTATGAAGAACAGAACAAATATGAGGCAAAAATCTGCAATTTTTTTAAAAATGGTGGTGGGTAGGGAATTCAGGCCCTTGCCACCTTCACCCAAGGTACAGGGTTCAAGCCTGAGGTATTCTCTACCCACCACCATGTGTTCTCTCTAGCCACCAGTATAGCAACTGGGGCATTTTATACATACACATACACACACACCCCCCTACCTGAAGGACCCATAGCGGCTAAAATGCAGTCTCCTCTGTCGCGGAGCAGCTAAAAAGCAGCAGTCCTGAATTAGTTCCTGCTACAAAGTAAAAGCAGTCTACTCAGCCCGTGCAAGCTAACGGCTGGTTTCCGGTTCTCCTGGCTGGCTGTTTTCCCTGTGAGAGTAGGCTGGAGGCTCCAGCCTGCAGACTATGCAGTCCGGTGTCGTCCTGTTCTATATGGTCATCACCACACAGACTTCTGGGCAGCAGGACAGAGATGCCTTTCTGCCCTATCCGGACTGCCTGATGCAGCAGTCTGGAATTCTGAGGATACCAGGAATTCCAAGCACTCATGCGTAGAGTTCCAGGACTCGCGATTTTGGTTTTGTTTTATTTTCTTCTTTCTTTCTACAGGTGGGGGGGGGCTGCAGTCCTATAGCACGAGCTGCTCCTGAACCCACCCACACATAACAATTACCCTCCCCCTTCCTCTAACCTTTCATTCCCCCTATAATACTCAACTTTTTCACACTCGATGCCCAAAGTTAAAATTTTCACACTCAATGCCCAGAGTCTTAACAGCAAAGCATATCAGTTTCAAGCATGGCTGAGTCATTACCAGCCTGACATTGTAGCTATTTCTAAAACTTGGCTCAAACCCCATATGCCCGACTCTGGAATCCTACCCTCTGGATTTCACACTCTTAGATGTGACCCCCCCAAAGAGAAAAGGCAGAGGTGTTGCATTAATCTATTCCAATCTACTTACCTTAATTCCCCTACCAATCCCCTTTCCTAAATTTGCCAGTGCAGAACTAAGTCAGTCTATTAAAAATGAATAATCACAAAAGCCTTTATATCCCACCCGAAAATAATGTCTCAACCCTTGAATATTATACTCCAGTGGGCCTCAGCTGAAATTAACCTTGAAACTTGCATACTAGGCCATGTAAACATCGACTGGAATAAAAGCAACAGTCCCATACCCTCCCTGTCCATTAACCTCTTTAACTTTACTCCAGTAACCCACTCCATCACCAGACCCAATAAAAAAAAAAATCCCCCAGGATCCACTCTTGACTGGATCTTATTCACCCATTCAAATAAAATTGCCAACTTTGGCACCATCCCTGACTCTATTAGTGACCACCTCCCAGCTATCATTTACCGTGCAACCACCTGCCCTCCACACCATCAATATGCACAGACCCACAACCTTAGTAAATTTGACCCCAAAACCTTCTCTATCTAAAACAAATTAATTAGAGCATACTAAAAACCCTTCCACTAGTTAAAGCCATAGACCACTTTAATTCTACTTTCCTAAATTCTCTAAATTCCCTAGCTCCACCAAGGAAAAACATAATAAAAACTATAACTTCCCCTAGGCTAACCAAAAAAAACAAAGCAAATTATGCATCAAAGAAACACATCCTGGAGGCTTTACCAAAAGAATGAGCTTAAAGAAGCGGTTCACTCGAAGTTATTTGATGAAATTATTGTTTAATAATGTTAGCACACGCTTTCGAGAGCTCTATGTCCCTCCTTCCTCAGACACAAAGATAAAAGTATGATTAAATGGGTACATTTTATACACTCAAATTCAATTAATTAATTATGCTAAACAGATACAATTACACAAACCTACACATTAAACCGGAAGCAACTGCAAGTGCACAGTGTACCACTACTACTAAAATCGTATAGTCTATAATACCTTTTAAACAATCAATTTATAATTTAAATAATTTCAAAACAAAATATATAATTATATAAATATACATAAAAAAATATATATATATATTTGTTTACTAAAAGTATACATATGTAAATACAACTTCATTTAAAACATACATTAAAAATCTTTTAAAACCCCAATCACCTTTTTAAGGCAAGGTTTTTTAACACCACCCCTAATATCAAAATTGATTTTCTTGAGGACTGTAAATTTAAAATGATGGTCCTAAACAGAGACCGAAAGGAAAGTGAAGCAACGCATTTATGAACATGTTTATGCTATAAATAGGCTTGATCTTAATAATGCTCTGGCGAGACATAGTAATGACTTTTTGGACCATCATTTTAAATTTACAGTCCTTAAGAAAATCAATTTCGATATTGGGGGGGTGGTCCTTGGCAGAATAAGTTAGAAGTGGATGAACTTTTTTGGCAAATTCGTACTGCTTCATATATTTTTCCTGGTTTGAATGATCATGTCTGTATTAGTTGTGTGTTAAAAAACCTTGCCTTAAAAAGGTGATTGGGGTTTTAAAAGATTTTTAATGTATGTTTTAAATGAAGTCGTATTTACGTATGTATACTTTTAGTAAACAAATATATATATATATATATATATTTTTTTTTTATTTATATAATTATATATTTTGTTTTGAAATTATTTAAATTTATAAATTATTGATTGTTTAAAAGGTATTATAGATTATACAATTGATTTTAGTAGTAGTGGTACACGGTGTACTTGCAGTTGCGTCCGGTTTAGTGTATAGGTTTGTGTAATTGTATCTGTTTAGCATAATTAATTAATTGAATTTGAGCATATAAAATGTACCCATTTAATCATACTTTTATCTTTGTGTCTGAGGAAGGAGGGACATAGAGCTCTCCGAAAGCGTGTGCTAACATTATTAAACAACAATTTCATCAAATAACTTCGAGTGAACCGCTTCTTTAAGCTTGTTTTTGGTTTATTGGTTGGTCTTTAAGTTTTGGAGTTTTTGGCTTTACCAAATGAATAAACTTCCTGAAACCCTTCTCCAATATACACAGCTCCGTAACTTTACAAGACAAAAAATCCTACTACACTAAGCTCCAGTCCAACCATCCACAAAACCCTAGGCTTTTTTGGAACTGCATACACTCACTCCTCAACCCAGGCTCCAAAAATAACCCGTCTGAACCCAAGTAAATCTGACCTCAAATTAGCCTCACTATTCAACTCTTTCTTTATAAGGTCAATATCTGACCTAATGAAACCTTTTCCCAAAAATGACCCATCTCTCCTACATTCCACCTCCTCTAATTCCCCAAATAATTCCCCCCTATGTTTGAGTTTAAAACCTGTCTCCACTAACTACATAAAAAGATTTCTATCCAAACTTAAACCCTGCTCCAATGCACCTGACAACATCCCCTCTTCCTTTCTCAAGTCTGCTGTCAATGGTATAGCTCTCCCAATTAGTATCCTAATTAATAGATCCATAAAGGAATCCTGTGTCCCTAAACTCTGGCATTCCCTCTTTATTCTTCCTCTCCACAATGGAGGCAAAAACACTAACATTTCAAACTTCCCTATAGCTCTTCTCTCTCTCCAATCTCCATAATCCTAGAAAAGTGCATATACCTCCAACTTATGCCTTTTCTGGCTTAAAACCAACTTCTTATCCCTTCCCAACATGGTTTTCAACCAGATCATAGCACCATAACAGCTCTACTCTCATTCTTAGAAACTGTCAATCAAGCCTGAGACTCTGGGAACGCAGTATCCACAGTGCTCCTAGATCTCTCTAAAGCATTCAATACTGTTTCCCATAAGCACCTTTTAAGTCACCTCTCAAACTTAAATCTCTCCCAAAACACTCTTTCCTGGTTCTCAAGCTATCTGTCAGATAGATCTCAGGCTGTGAAAAGGAAACGGGCACCTCACCTTTCTTACCCACTCCTACCAGAGTACCACAGGGGCCATCCTTGGACCAATGTGTTTAATATCTTTATCAGTAACTTTCACTCTATTCCTAATGCCAAAGTCATCCAATATGCAGATGACTCAACACTTGTCTGCTCTGCCTCTAATGTCCCTGAACTCCCATCTAAAACTGACTGCCTTTCAACTACTGAGATCTAGATGTGCCAAAATCACCTTTCTCTCAATGCTAAATAATCTAAAATACTACTATTCACACCCTCAGAATCTTTCTCTCTGATAAAAATTCCTTCCAAGTCCTTAGCCAAAACAAGTCTCCGATCACAGTTGTTCCCTTTGCCCAACTACTCAGTGTAACTAACAACAAAATAACAAATAAACCATGACTGAAGGATGGAAACAAACAAAATTTAATGATAGCTCCATGGGTTCATAGATGTATAATTGGTGACCGGTAGTAAGATTACTGTCTTAAATGTAGCAACTTATTTTTTATTAGAAGAAGGTTTATATGTTCTTTTTGTTTATTGCAATTATTCAAGACAATAAAGATTTTACAAAATTTCTCTTTGAAATTTGTTGAAAACAGTAATGCAATTTTACACTTTTCAGCTACACAGCAACATTTGCTAGTTAATTGACCTTCAGTTTTTCATGTAATAAGAAAAACTGAAGAGAGTGGCATGCCAGTGGTGATTTTATATAGGAGTCCGTTGTCACCTATGTCAGCACCTTCCGTGGATTTATACTGGTACTTGCCTTTGCAAGAAGGGAAGCAATTTTGGAAAGCTGGTCAGGACAGCACAACTCAGAATGTGGACATGCCGTAATATAGTGATGTACTGTTACAGTCACCATCTTCAAAAGTGATTCATGAAAAATGTGGAGAAACCATAATGCAAAGAATGATTCTGCTGAGTTGAATGCCCCCTCACAGTTGTCAGCCTCATAAATGTCCTTTTCCTGAACAGCAAAGAATACTCTTTGTTAATATAATTATTTTTCTGTAACAGCAACTGCATTTTTGTTCACTTATCATTCTGATCAGTTAAGATATTACTTGTACTGTTTAATAATACAGGTACACTGTCTACTTGTACACATGTGATGTCACACCTAAAAAGTATATTGTTCAGATAATGTGCATTTTTAACTGATCAATTTTTTTTTTGCCTTACAGGAAAGATATGGATGTATTCATGGGATATTCAGTAAGTAAATGACAAGATTCCTTTTCATTTTATTTTTCCAGTGCATCCAAACTAGTATGTCTGTTGCTGATACCTTTCCTGATAACTTAATTACTTTAGTCTTTTCAGTGATTTATTAAAAAATACCAGCTTGTAAATGTTGTGTCTTTCGGCTTTTCCTGGTTAGGGGTCACCACAGTGGAACTCCGGTCCGCTAATGATTGGCAGATGATTTTTTACGTGCTGAGTTGCCAGCCCTAATGCACAACCTTCAACAAAGGTACGCCCATTCACGCATGTCTCCACGCAGAAGACGCTCTAGCTGAGAGTCGAACCGGTCAGCGTCTTACTGTGAGGCGACAACGCTACCGCAGCACCACCACAAAATACCAGCTGCAAATAATTTGCTTATATTTTTTCAAGCCTGAGCAGTGCAGAGATTTATAAATTCATTACAATTCTGTAGAACATCTTGTGAATTATTTAAGATGTTCAATGTTATAGCTGCACTCCAGTTCTCCATTTTCAAGCATCACAAAGTAAATTGCTTTGAAGCGTGTCATCATAAAGTTTCTTTACTTTGACTTTCTACACTCAAGTTCACTTACAGTCTAAGGATGATTTTTTAATTTTAACATGCACTGCTGTGGTTAACATGCACTGCTGTGGGGCCCAAAATCAGTTAATTAACCAGCAAACCTCTCCATTTTCAGATACTGCCTTCACAGTGCAATCAGGAATTTTACCTTGAATAATAAAACTTTAAGTTGCTGTTTGAGAATGCACAAAGTATTTTTTTGTGGCACAGTAGTTGTGAAGAATGTGTAAGTGAAGAGTTTTGGCCTCAATTTCCAGTCCCTTGCTAGCAATCAGGGGTACATCTGGTCACAAGTCTTAGTCTTTAAAACCTGCACTAAAATTTAATGAAGGGAATGTATAAATATATAACTTCTTTGATGAAGTTGCTTGCTCAAGTCCTCATTACCTGTAGAGTTCTAAATAAGAACTTGCACAATCTTGCATGAAGTCCTGTAATTCTTGGAGGAAAGCGCTTCAGCATTGACCTTCACTGTGTCCTGCCTTTTCCATACCCAGTCCAAAATGGATACTGCTAGATTTTTAATTCCTCTGGAGTAAAATCTCACCATTGGAGATGTCAGGTAAGCATATGCCACTATTAATTTATTCATATTTGTTAACTGGATTGGTAAACTCATTCACATGGACACTTTTTAGCCATGACTCAGTTGTACACCTACAGTATACTCAATATGACTTTCAGTTTACATTAAGATGATCTTTATATTCCAAAATCTGAACCAAATGTTTACTATGCTAAGGAACAAAAAATAACTTAAGCAGTTCATTGTTAGCGCAATGCACTATAAATTATAATGGTAATTAGTAATACAGAAAACCACTGTAATTATTACATTATATTAGAGTTTCACTAATATCACTATGTAGTGATATAAGTAACTGTGACTAACTGATAACATAGTGAAAGAGCAGGTTAAACTTAGTGGCCTTTTTATAGCAGATTATTTTAAGGGTAAATGGGTTTAACTGAAAGAGTTGTAAAAAATGATCATAAGAAACTAATATGGTATGTGACATGATGTTACCAATACAAGGAACTTTAATTGTTTGGGTGCATATCAGTCATTCGACAGCTCTCTGTAAGAGTGCTGAATGATCAAGAAAATTTGGGCAAAACAACTTTCAGTCAGTGGAGTTCCATTTTTGCTCCACTGTTGTGCAACCTCAGAGTAGGTATATTTAAGTTCAGAGGAGTACACCCACATGCAGGGTGCAGGGGAGCTTCCATCCCTGCAAAAATATATCACTGAGGTTCACTGAAATTTGTTTTGACCATTCTTGTTTGATTGATTGGCACCCAATGGTAAAGTTGTTTTTTTCAATAAGCATAATCCCATGGTTTATGTAACCTGCTTTTAGACTCTGTTGTACTGCATTGTTCTGTAACTGCTGTTGACATTGGTGAAAACATACTAATTATCATTTATGTTGGTGTCTATAACTATATGTTTCCACTTGTACATATCAGATTTGTTTTATAGTATCAGACTGTTGATGTATATGAAGTTGTTTAATCATAGTTTTCTGGTTTTAGTAACGCTGTGTTTAGGTCAGGCAAGTATAAGTAGTAATTATGTGTAACTGCTTGTCTTATGGAGCAGCTTAAGGGTTTTTTTTTTGTAATGTTCTAGGTTAGCTGCACAGCTTAATTTATCAAGTTTATAATCTGCTGGCCTCTGAGAAACGTTTTGAAGGACCGAATGATTGAACTCCTGTGAATATAAATCTTATATTTCCTGGAAGTATATTCCAAACAGCTGGAACAAATTCTGAGAAGGCTTTGGTGCCTTTGTTTTTTTTATTTTTTCAATGTCTAGTCTTTTCAGGAGTCATGACAGCCTGTCATCTGAACACGCTGAGTTTGTATAATTTTACCATTTGTTTCTAACATGTTTTAAACATTTTAAGTTAACTGTTTAACTTACTTTCCTAATTGTTATGGCTTGCTGTTTGTCACTCTGTTCTATTGGTTTGGCCTTATAATCCACTCTTGGCGACTTAGTTTTGTGCTGTTATAATACATATGCAAAGTTTTTTGCTTCTTTTTTTCTGGTCTACTGCTTGGTAACATTCTGTTAAGGAGTTCTTAATTCACTTTGGGTTCCTGCAGATAGACCTCTAGCTATTGCCTTACTATACTGATAACCCAACACGGCTTTTAAAAAATGGCTGAATGAATTGCGTTGCTACTTCGATTTTTTTATGCCCTCAGAATGATGACATTACCCCTTTTGTTATCAATACTGGGCTTTTTATTGTTAATGGCTTGATTTACTGTAATGTCAGAAATATGTTTCAACTGTCAGCAGAGGGATGACTGGTTTAAAGTGCTTTATGAGCTGGGGAGATTGACATGGTTGGGGTGTTCAGGATGGCTTATATTTTTACATGACGACTTTGAATTTGACAAATTGTTAGGGTATTTGTTTTTATCTGTTTACTGGAATTATCCTTGGATCCCAGATTTGGGGTATATTTATTTGGGATGCTTCAGTCAACACCTTCCCTTCAAGAGTAAACTATCGTCTCCTTATCAGCATTGTAGAGCTTATGCAGAGCCACTCTAAGTGCCAGTTTTATTTCACATATATGAGGGATGTGTTCTTCTTTTATAAATGTTGTTGTTGTGTCTTTCGGCTTTTCCCGGTTAGGGGTCGCCACAGCGGCACTCCGGTCCGCTAATGATTGGCAGTAGATTTTTACATGCCGAGTTGCCAGCCCTGATGCACAACCTTCAATGAAGGTACGCCCATTCACGCATGTCTCCCCGCAGAAGACGCTCTAGCTGAGAATCAAACCAGACAACGTCTTACTGGGAGGCGACAATGCTACTGCTGAGTGCCCATATTTTGGATGTTGTTTTAAGCTATGGTATTCAGATTACTGTCTCTTGCTGAACTATCTTTTGCACATATCTTAGTTTTGGCATATGATGGATAGGATTCAGAGAAATCAGCTTTGGCCATGTAAATCTGAGGTATGTCAAGTTTGTGTTCATGGAAAACGTGATCCAGAAACAGTTGTAGTCACAATAAAAAACACCTTATCAACTAACCTGCATGTCTCTGAATTGCTCTTTTTACCATATGCGCAAGCAAATATTTTCTGGTGGTGAACTCCTCTGGCAGCCAATGCATCTTATTAGCACAGGACCCATCCCTCTTCAAAAATACATACACCCATTCTGCCTCTAACATGCAACCATACACAGACACACTCAGATGTCTGCTCAGTATCATACACACCCACACTCGCTCGACTGGACTCCAAGACACATTCACCCATTCACAGATGCATACACTGAGATGCACAACATGTATGTGCATGTGAGTAAACATAACCACCCTCTCAGTCCCCTACCTAATCACCCCTGCTGCAACCACTCATACAGATGCACGTGCGCAGACACACACACACACACACACAAAACTCCATTCATACCCCTGCAGACATGCATGCTTGTGCGCGCGCACACACATACACACACACATTCACTCCCTACACCACTACAGCACTGCTGAACTTCACACCTTTTACCTGCAGCTCAGTCTCTCCCTTTGATTTGAATGAGTGACCTCCATCTTTGGCCATGTTAATTCATGCTTCACAGTATAAAAGCATGTATGGGATAGAGCATATGACTAATTAGCTTAGCTGCTTCCTAGGATTGCCTCATTATCCTGCATCATGGCTGGCAGGGTTGCCCTCCATAGTGAGTTTTCCACTAGAAAAAAAATCACTGCAGTAGGGTGGTCCATAAATTGAAAAGTGTTAATATGACAGCTGGCCACTTTTAAGATTTATGCTAAAGATGATTTTTTTTGTTTTTGTTGCAGTTCTGCATTACACATTAACTCTGAACAAAGCACTATTTTTATTTGTGAATTTGGACTGTCAAATGTATGTGTTATATATGTGCCACTTCTGATGTATAAGTCAGAAGTTTGTTGTCCCAAGACAAGATACCTCATGCTAGTGATAGTAAACAGTTACATTTAGGTACAAAGAGGATGAGTAAATTAAATATCTGATATTTCTAACTTGCGAGCCAGACTTTTGTTAAACCAAGACCAGACTTTCTCATGCTAGATATACACACTGGACCAAATTCAGAAGATACTGTACTTGGCTGCCAAGAGGTAAGGACAAAGTAGTGTCTGTCAGTCACTCAAACAATCTAATGGCATTAAACATTTCCAGCTTAGAACTCAACACTGCTTTCTGTTAACATTTTCAGCCTAGCCTAGCCAATTTGTGTTTTGGTTCTTGAATTAATCTATTCTGTTTGATGTCCGATTTGCATTTTACATCCCATGGTCAATAATTATGTATATGATTCCTAATAAGAATAAATCGGATCATACCATAGATAATTTGAGGGGGCAGTCCTGGGGTAAATTTTCTGTTTCCCATCCACAGATCAAAGTTGTACTTTAGTATGGACAGGGATGGGCTTTGTTTTATGGGATTTGGGAGTCTATTTCTGAACAGTGGTATCCTCTCCAAGATAAACCTGTCCCTCAAAAATATTCTGTTGACATTACAGAACATGTTTAGATCCCCCAGAGTATTTCTGATGCCATTTAACTTGCTGATGGGAAGTAAAATCCATCAGTACTGACTAAGTGGATGCCTTATATGCCAGACACAGGTCACCTCTAAGCAGTCTGTAGTATATCATGTAAAGTGCCAGGGCTTTGACTCAGTCCAGGTAGGACATATTGTTTAGGCCTTGTATTCTTTTAGTAAGGTACATCTGTGGATGTGTCTTGACAGTTACAATCCAAAGGGGACATTATACTCAGTGACTGGCCTAATGAGGACTGAGTAAAGGAGGACAATGACATCCCTAAATCTAGAATACTATCTTACTTTTTAAGCTGCACAATATAGAAGGACTTTCTTGTGACAATGGACACACATTTGAAAGTTAGGCCACTATCCACATAAGTTGCCAAATCCCAGAGAATATGGTAATGCATTTTTTGGTGCCAGTCATTTATCTGGGACAAACCTTACTGCAGGATGGCTAGGTAATTTGGGATTTAATGGCTTCTCTAGCTTGCAGTCATCTCTAATCTTTGTCAGCAAGAGCCAGCTGTGTAGATAGGGCAGAGCAAGAGGAGCTACTGCCCTGGGTGTAAAGTTTTGGGTGTTGTGATTGGATGACCTTGATCACTCTTTAATGCATACCTGCTTTTTATGGTCAAATCGGAGTGCTGTAGGGCTCCATGTTTGATATAAACTTTAGCAACTGCTTGCTAAGATTTTTTTTATTAAAACCTGATTGCCTTTGCACTCCTTCAAGGAGGGTAGAAACTGTAGCAACTGTTTGCTACATTGGTAACAAGCAGTTCACTACTGTTTGAGAAGATTTTTTTTAATTAAACCTGAGCACTTTAGTGCTCCCTGCATGCACAGTATAAGCTCTAGCAACTTTTTGCTACATTTGTAGCAAGCAGTTTCCTACAGTTTAAAAAAAGAAATGATGTTTTTTTTACTGGGTGAAATTTGAGGAAGGAGGGGTGGGGACAGACCACAGAAATTAGACTTGAATGGGGGGGGGGGGGGGTAGTGCCAAGCATCTAGCTACCTGGTTTGTGTGCCAGTATCAGGACCTGACTCTTTTATTATTAATTTATTTATTTTTTGCTCTTCATTTGAAGAACTTAGGGGGTGGGATGCTAGTTCATGGGACTGGCACAAGGCACTGGTTAAGCCAGCCATGCTTCTGACCAAAGCCCTTTGGCATTGTCTACTTCAGAAAAGTAGATACCAAACAGGAAAGGTCCCATCATAGAACAGAACCCTGGGGGACTTCACTGGTGACTGGTCTCTTGGGGTTTAGTTCCAGTTTATTTTGCTTTTCTACTATGTCTGAGTGGGAGATTCTGTCAAAAACGTTAGCCAGGTTGAGGTATGTGGTGTATACCATTTTACCTTTATCCATTGCCTTGGTGATCTTTTCAAAAAAGTCCACCAGTTTGAGTAAGCTTGACCTGTCATTGCTGAACTCAAAGTTGTTATCCATGGGAAGTCTTTCTATAGGTTCCTATTTGAGGCTGGTCGGACTTGCAGGTCTGTAATTGTGAAGATCTGTGGAAGGTTCTTCCTCATCCAGGGGAATGACTGTAGGTGTTCTCCATTCAATTAGTACAAGACCAGTATGGAGGCTGAGGTCGATCAGTGTTAAGGGGGTGGCTTAATTGTGCTTCATGCTATTAAAGATGCATCCAGGGATATTGTCAGGACCTTGTGATGCAGAATGTTAGCTTTTAGAAGCATTTTTAGCACTTAATTTGTATGAGAGCTGAAGGTGAGCTAGGTTCAGGTATATTTTGAGGGAAAAACAGACTGGGGAGAATGGTAAAGTTAGAGTAGAATTTATCAGCCAGTAGTAGGTTCACTGTATCTTTAGCTTCAGTGTAGGTAACATCATTCAGAATCAGCTCCGTGCATTGCTATATTGTGATTTTTAGATTATGAACATAACTAAAAAGTCCTTGTGATTGTTTTTAGCTAGGCTAGCTATTTTAGCCTCATACTTGGCTCTAATGGATTTTATTCAGCTGCTGAATTGTTAACTTATTTCACTTTTGGTGAAAATTCTCTTCCTTTTATTGTAAAGCTTGCTGGTATTATGGTTCCACCATGTAGGTTTACCCTTCACTTGTTCCTACAGGGTATAGCTGTATCTGTGAAGATGTGGACATGCTGGCATATTCAGTGAAGTTAATTGGCTTGGTGTGGATTTAAAGCTTGCCATTGTACTGCTTAGCTGTAGGTAGTTTGTTGTAGAGAAATTTCTAAAGCAAACTTGGGTGGAAGGGCTCTGTGGTCTCAATTTTATTTCAAGGGAGATAGATTTATGGCCAGACCTTACGAGTGATGAAGGATGCACAATAGATGGTACAAGATGTCCCCATATTAGTAAGGGCAAGATCCAAGATGTTGTTTCCCCTAGTGGATATTCTAATTGTTCCAGATTATTTGTATCGACAAGGTCCAGGAATCTCTGTTCTTGTGCACTAGTGATGGTGTTGGTTCCCCAGTCTATAGTTGGATAGTTTAGATCACGTAGGAAAATTATATTGGGTTTAATACTGAGTGATTCCAGTTCCTGTAGATAGCAGTGTGGTTTTCTTGGGTCATAGAGGTAGTTCTGTAGCAAGCTAATACTTGTTTCAGGACCTTTCTGTTGTATAGCTGGACAGGAGGAGGCTCAAGTATATCCTGCTGCTGTACCAGCCTGGATGTGAGTGTCTTCTGGATGAAGATTGAGACATCTCTGCCTTTTTCCCCTCCTTTTCAGTAGCTGTTCTAAATGTGTAGAAAGTGTTATAGCCCTGCACAGCAAGGTGAGAAGGACTTGTAGAAAATGTAGATGTTCTTCGTCTTCCCTTGCTGCAGTCCTGACTATTGGGTATAGTCCGCGTCCCAGTCGGCCCGAATACCAGAGTATAAGGCTGCCGGTCATGGCGCTTAGACTGGCGTCAGTACGTCAGGGTACTAATGCGCATGACCGACGTCATTTCCCCAGTCTTTTTTGCCGCATGGTCCGATGCAGAAGCAATTTTGCGAGTGCAGGTTGGCGTTCTGAGATTTTCCGAAACCGGAGTTTCAGACCGAAAACAGAGTTGGCTAAGTAACCCTGAGAACATTTTGGTTTTTCTTGCCTCAGTATTTAACCGGATGTCAGAAAAAGTGAATAACTGTATTTCTTGTGGGAAGCAGATACCGCATAGGGATTATCATACATTGTGTATACCTTGTTTAGGGCCTGAGCACGACGTTGTTGGTTGCCGCTCTTGTGCTAGATTTAACAAGCGCACTATTAAGAGGAGGCTTGATTGTGCTAGGTTAGTGTTTGGGAAGCGTTAATTATAATATGCCGGATGCTCCGGCCTGCTTCATCCAAGAAGCGCAAGGACAAAACAGTGAAGCCTAGGGTGAGGAACCGCAGTCCCGGACGTCGGTCCTTTAGAAGGCTCAGGGGAGCCAGAGGTTTTGCCAGGAGTCTCTATGGAGTCTCAGGCAGACTTTACTGTTACAGGATGTGCCTCTCAGGAGGTAGGCCAGGCTGAGGGGCTTCTCAGGTAACTGTTCTTCCCTCTCTTCCCAAGGTAGTTAGGGCCTCTCCTTCTGTTGCCAAAGCTTCTTTTAGAGGTAGGCCAAGTTCAGCTTCTGTGGGGGCTTCTCCTAGCATTTCGGCTCTGTGCCTAAGAAACATATGCTTAAAATGGCAGAAGATTTGATTACTCTGATTAGAGGTTCTATGCCCCCACCTGATAAGAGGCCTAGGGTGGAACAGGAGTTTGATAGTTTTGAACAGTGTTCACAGGCTTCAGAGTCTTCTGTGGAAGACTTGCAAGAGTTTCCTACTTATTCTGATTCTGATGTGGATGATTCCACTCCTTCAGCTTCTCCTCCTGAGGATTTTTCATTTTCAGAGACTCTTCACTCCATGAGGGAGCACTTTAAATGGGAAGGCCAAGATTACTCTGACTCCAGAAAAAGGCTTAGGAATTCTTGTTTTGCCCCAGCATAGGCCCTTAGCTATTCCTCCTGTGTTGAATGTGGTGGAGGATGTTTTTGCAGAGGCTTCTCTGAACCCTGACTCCTTGCCTCCTGCTCCTGTTAAGCCTGATAGGTATTATAGGGTGCCCGAAGCTCATAAGTATTTGTTTAAGAGTCCCAGGGCGGACCCAGAAACTGTTTCTCAGGGGCCTAAAGGTGTTAAAGCTTCTGTGGTTAAAAATCCTGTACCCTCTGATAAAGAGGCAAGGGCTTTGGATAGGTGGGGTAAGAAAGTATATACTTCTTCCACTCTAGCCATGAGGGCGTTGAATTGTCAGTTTCATATGCTGAAATATCAAAATTATCTCCTTTCACAATTGAAATCTAAGGTGGATGCTTTGGCGGAAGGTATTGAGTGTAAAGAATTGCTGGATTTGGTTCATGTGTCTGAACAAGTGGGTAAGCATTCTTTGCAGTGTGGTTTTGATGCTGTTCAGGCCTCCTCGAGGGTGGCTGCTACTAGTTCTGTTCTTCGCAGACATGCCTGGTTGAAGGATCAGAATTTAGCTGAGCATGTTAAGACTAGGATTTTGGATGCTCCTTTACAGTCCGATGTGTTGTTTGGACCGCCTGTGGAAGCAGTTTTAAAGAAAATGGAGGACAAAGCTAAGTCTATGCAGACTGTTAAAGATTTTTTGCAGGTGCAGCCTCCAAGTTTAGTAGAAATTGGCCTGCTAAGGGGTGGACATATCCTGCTTATGGTTCCCAGTCTAGGGGTAGGTCTAGACGTGGTAGGGGCAGGGCTCAAGGTTCTTTAGGCCTAGATCAGACAGTTCACCTGCTCAGACTTCTGGTGAGGGCAGGGTCAGTCCTTTCGTAAGCAGAACCAATGACCTGCCTTTTCAGCTGCCAGTGGACTCTCGTCTGGCAGCTCCTTTGGGAGGAAGATTGTCTCTTTTCAAAGGAAATTGGGATTTAATCACTCAAGACAGATGGGTGCTGGATATTATTCATCACGGTTACAGATTTTATTTCCACACAATGCCCCCTTCAAAGGCATGCCAGATGTTCCTCCTCCACAAAGAAAAGAGGCTCACAAGCAAGTTTCTCAGTTACTCCAGATAGGGGCCATTCAGCCAGTCCCTGTATCAGAAAGGGGCTTGGATTTTATTCTCGCCTGTTCCTAGTACCAAAGAAGGGGAACACGTGGAGACCAATTCTGGATTTATCTATCCTCAACACTTATCTGGACATTCCCAAGTTCAAGATGTTGACGTTACAGCAACTGTTACCTCTGCTGGGCAAGGATCACTGGATGGTAACTTTGGATCTCAAGGAAGCTTACCTTCATGTGCCTATAAGGCTAAGTTGCAGAAAGTATCTGCGGTTTCGAACTGGAGATTTTCATTATCAGTTCTCTGCATTGCCCTTTGGCTTATCTTCTAACCCCAGAGTATTCACAAAGGTTCTGGCTCCAGTGATAGCTTACTTCAGGCTTCAAGGCATTCAAATCTATCCTTACTTGGACGACTGCCTGATTCTGGCTCAAGAAAAGGAACACCTTCTACAGCATCTGGAATATGTCATAGCAGTGCTAAGATGCCTAGGGTATTCTGTGAACGAAATAAAGTCCAGTCTAGTACCCTCTCAAGACATGTGCTTTCTGGGTGTGAGACTGAATACAGCAGCTCAGATGGCCTTTTTAACCCCGGACAAACAGAGTCTGTCACTTTACTTCCATCAACTATCTCATCAGTCCGTGCTGACTGCAAGGACAGTCCTTCAAGCATTAGGGTTCATGGCATCTTGTATTCTGGTGCTTCCCAATGCCAAACTGCATATGAGGAAGCTGCAATGGTATCTCAAAATGTATGGACACAGCACTGCCAAGATTTGGACACTGTCATTCAAATAATACCTTGCCTTCAAAAGGAATTCTTGTGGTGGGCTCAGGAATGTCACCTAAACAAGGGACTCTCTGTGACCCGGCCAGAGGCGAGTCAGATTTTAACGACAGATGCCTCGGACACTGCTTGGGGAGCTCATCTAAATGGAAAGTGGATACAAGACAAGTGGCCTGCCAGACTACAGCATCTACATATCAACATGAAGGAGATGTTAGCAGTCCAGTTTGCATTGATGGCGTTCAAGGAGTTACTTCTTCCAGGGCAGGTGTTGATTCTGACAGACAACACAACTGTCATGTGGTACATCAACAAGCAAGGGGAACACATTCTTATCCTCTATGCAGGCAAGCAATGATTTTATGGGAGACTGCGTTAAGCCTGCAACTGACTCTTCAGGCAAGGTTTCTGCCAGGAGCACAGAACTCCTAGCAGATGTATTAAGCAGACAAATCATGGATCCCCACGAGTGGAAACTGGATCTTCATGTATTTCAGAAATTGACAGTGTCATGGGGAACTCCAGACATAGATCTGTTCGCTTCTCCACTAAACCACCAGCTGCCAAAGTATTGCACAAAGGGGTTTCATCACACAGCTTGGAAAGTGGATGCTCTGTCTTTCAGTTGGAAAAACCTTCATGTCTATGCCTTTCCACCTCTACCTCTTCTTCCAAAGGTATTACTAAAGGTCAGACAAGACAGGCCAAGGATGATTTTGATAGCTCCAGATTGGCCTCGGCAACACTGGTACCCACTTCTAAGGAGTCTTGTAAAGAAGCCTCCATGGCCTTTACCTCTGATTCCTCATCTGTTATCTCAGAAGGACGGTCATCTGCTCAATGTCAAGCTTCAATCTCTTCATCTCACAGCTTGGCATATTCTGTGTTGAAGCACGGTAGGTCTCAGCTTCCTCAACAAGTTTTAAATGTGATTATGGAAGCTAGAAGGCCTAGTACTAGGAGAGTGTACGCAGAAAAATGGAAGAGATTTTTATTTTGGAGTACAGCAAAGAATTTGGAGATTTCAGAGCCTAATTTGAGTGTGGCTCTTCAATATCTTACTGAATTATTGGACAAAGGTTTGTCCTTCTCTTCCATAAAGATTCATGCTGCAGCAATTTCAGCTCACTATGATTGTGACCCACCTTTGTTTTGCATCCTTTGTTCAAGCAGTTTCTTAGAGGGCAAAGAATATAAGACCCCACGAGAGCTCCTACTCCTGCTTGGGATCTCAATTTTGTGTTGGAAAAACTTACTCTACAACCTTTTGAGCCTGCAGCTACTGCTGAATTGAAATATTTGTCATGGAAGACTGCTTTTCTGTTGGCTATTACTTCTGCAAGAAGGGTGTCTGAGTTGCAGGCCCTTATGGCAGTAGAGCCCTTTTTGTTTTCCATAAGGACAGGGTTTCATTACGTACTAATCCTTCCTTTATGCCGAAGGTGGTTTCCAGTGTGGCTTTAAACCAAACTATTCATTTGCCTACGTTTTTTGCAGATCCTCAAAATAAAGGGGAAAAGATTTTGCACACTTTAGATGTACACAGGCAATTGCGTTATTATTTGTGCAGGACTAAAGATTTTAGGCAGTCTCAGCAGTTGCTTGTTTCTTTTGCTTTGAGTTCACAGGGCAAGCCTGTGTCAAAACAAACTATTTCTAGGTGGATTGGCTTTTGCATTGCATTTTGTTATTCCCATCATGGCAAAGAGGTTCCAGCTGGGATTAGGCCTCATTCCACTAGGGCTACTGCCACTTCAACAGCATTTCTAAGGGGGGTGGCAACTAAGGATATTCTGGAAGCAGCTACTTGGAGTTCAGTGCATACTTTCTCTAGGCATTATCACCTGCCTATATACTCTAAGACTAGAGCTGGTTTTGCCACAGTTGTTTTACAAGGCATGTTGTCAGCTCCTGCTACTTTATAATTTGCCAGCCTCCCTTACCTCTGCTTTGGGATTCTACCCAATAGTCAGGACTGCAGCAAGGGAAGACGAAGAACATAGTACAGTTTTGTACCTACCATAAATGTAGATGTTCGAGGATTCCCTTGCTGCAGTCAATTCCTCCCTCCTTCCCCTCTGTGTTTCAGGGTGGTTGTGTAGGTGAGTTTACATGCTTATATTTTTTGTATATATTACTGTATATATTGTACATGTTTTTTGGTGCAGGTTGTTTTTGGGACTTGTCTTTTTGGGTCTTCTGACATCTGGGGCAAGAAAAGACTGAGGAAATGACGTCGGTCATGCACATTAGTACCCTGACGTACTGACGCCAGTCTAAGGCGCCATGACCGACGTCAGCCTTATACTCTGGTATTCGGGCCGACTGGGACGCGGACTATACCCAATAGTCAGGACTGCAGCAAGGGAATCCTCGAACATCTACATTTATGGTAGGTACAAAACTGTACTTTTCTTGCTTAGAATTGATCAGCAACACCTTTGTATTTTCTTTTGATTGTTTCATTATGTTGGTAGATTTATCAGGTTGCCATTGCAAAAAGGCACTATGGGGGGTGAACAGTGGCTTTTCCAATAATCAAACCCTCAGAGATGACAGATGCAAGCCATCCCTTGTGAAGCAATGTGATCTGTCGATCATATTCTCCCAGACTGACAAATACTGGACCCCCTTTAAATGATACCAAAAACTAAGCCAATTATTGAAATCAATTATTTTTGCTCATATTGCAGCATTATCCTTGGTGAAGGTAGAATGCAGCTCAATGCTAGGCTCATACCTGACTTGGAGGCACATAGTATAAGATCTCCATGTCTGTCTTCATATAGTCCAGGGAGGTATAAGTCAAGTCATTGACACTGGCATGAACTATGACAGTCATGCTGGTATTGGTTGTTGATAGACAGGAGTGTATGAATGATCTGGCACCAGATAAACAACTAACCATGACTCTTTCCTTGCTCAGCCTGATAAAAGCCACATCTGTAAGGCTTACAAATCGTATCACCTATAAGAAAAATGTTTGGTTAGGTTGATGCCTGCCTTATGGAACTCCTTGTCATGTAAGGATTTAGGCTTAATGTGCTGTGTGTGCTTTGTGCCTGTGTTGTGTTTTAGAGGTCCACTACTTTTAGGCAAGTTAATCTTTAGAATCTCCGCTTATGATGGATTATGTTTATTGTGAAAGCCTTGGGGAGAGGTGTGATATGTGGTGTGCTGCTGATGATTTGGGTGTCGAGTTTACGGGGTGTGAGATTTTTGCCTCCAAGCATATTTCACACACTGAGTTATGCTGTTTGAGTAAGAGATGATCATCAAACAGCATGAGGCAAATCTTTCACTGTCTCAAAATAATCCATCTCAATCAGAATAGAAAAGTTATGAGGAAGTGCTGTTCAGTGACGCTGTCGGAAACGACTCTCGGGGAAGGGTAATTATAACTGCTTGGAGTTTGGTTTATCTATGATAATGTTTAGGTGGACTTGCTACTGAATACTTTAAGTTCAATACAAAACTACTAGCTTAGAAGGAACCGGTAAAAAAATTACAGTAAAAACTTGTTAATTTAACACTAAAGTTATTGAGGGCAGCATCACTATACTCAATATTAAGCAGTTTTATCAAATGTCTTTTAGCCTGTTAAAATGTTTAAGGGCAGAGACGTTATGATTTTTTTATTGTCAACAGTTAAACCAGGAGAGCGAAGGAATTATGCTGTCAAATTATCATTAAGAGGAAGACAAACAGCAAATAAACTGGGTTTAAGAACAATGATTTTGTGCATATATATATCTTGTTAAATTTTACCTGTTTTATTAATTGCTGTGGGGTTTTTCTCTGAGGAACTCCACTGGAATGAGGCCAAAAGCCCAGATGGACCATTCTGTTCAAAAACATGTACATATAAACCTGCTCTTCCTCCTCATGACTACCCTGCCTCCAGTGCCCTGTTCGGTTCTATTTATTCCCCATACAGACCAACTAAAGTGAAGACAACAGTTAAGTGCTGGTGTTCTTTCCCCTTCTTTGGCACACATTTTGTTTGGATATCCTGCTTCAACCTCCCCTGTAGGAAGGTAAGCCTTGTGTAACACGTGCTATGCCAGTGGCACACAAGGACATGCTTCCACATTCTATGTTCATTATTGACCATGATAGTGTCACGTGTGGAACCTAGTGCAGTGGGACAGCATATGTGTCCACCACCTACTATCATGTTTGCTGCAGTCTCATCTCAGCAGCCTTCTCTGTGAAGTGAGATGATCATCTGCTGTTCATTCTCATACTCGATCGAGTGTGTCTGGTACCTGGGCTAATCAAACCTTGCTTATTAACACTGCAGCCAGGGTTCCAGTCCTGTGATCTGTTGACTCGGTGTGGAGTAAATTTTATATTTCCCATTGACAAAACTCTCTTCAGCAACACAGTTTAAACAGAAAGAAGGTCCAATAAACAACCTTTTGTCCAACTGATTGAAAAACATTTGAAGTCTGATTCCAGTCATTCATTTATTCATGCAAATGCCCATTCCTTCTTTCATTCATTTATTCATACATTCATTCATTAATTTATTTTCCAGCACTTACTATACCTTGTTAAGTTAATAGGGAAACTCCAGCCTGTTCTGACAAGTAGCAGCCAGAAGGCATAAAACCAGGCCTGGACTGGATGCCAGTCATTTGCAGGACACACAAATACACACATGCAGGGGTAATTTAGAGGACCATCAATTAACCTACTGAGATGTCCTTGAAATGTAGGAGACCACCATACATTCTGGCAAAAACCAAGACAGATAGTGGGGAGATTTACAGACTTCATATAGAAGGCACTTCACTGAAGAAACAAATAAGAAAAGCAAGGAATTTCAGGTAAATGTACTGAAATAACTCCAAAAGCTTGTCACTCTAGTATCTCCCTGGGTTCCCCCTGTAAACATGACTGCTAGCCCCATTTGACATAACTCAGTGCAATAGTATGTATGTATGTGATAAACACTGAAGTAAATGCGATGATTTTTTTTAGCTAACTCAGTAACTTGCCATTGTCAAACTATACAACAGATCTTTTGCTGATTTATACACCGAGTTAGGTACTTCACTATAAAGAGTTTGTAATTTGTAAAGAATAAATAATGAATTTATGTTTTTTGGTACCAAGTTCATGAAATATCTTCATTTCTATGAAAAATGTAGGATATCTGAAAAAGCTGTATAACTGAGACCTTTATTATGCTGTCAAACATGGGCTGCAGTTACTTAAGAAGATGATCTCTGGTTCCTAGAAAAAATGCTAGTGAGGGGTATGGGGAACAACTCTTGTGTTCATTCAACCAAAAATGTTTATAGGCTTAGCAAAGGTTTCTCCATTCAACAAAGGAGGACAACAAGGCTGATTTTATGCGGTATTTTTTTCCATCTGGTCAAAGAAGTTATAAAAATTAACTGTTTATTTTTTACTGAGGATATTTAACCGGAAGGACCCATTTTCAATGAGCTCCAGATAGAATTCTCAAAACAAACAGATTCCCTATATAAATAGATACAATGGCAATGTTTGTTGATACAAATTATGTACAAAAAGATAGCACAAGGGTGCAAAAATGTACATAAATATTTTTTTTTCTATTGTACAATATGAGCAACTAAGTAATAACAAAAACATAAGTCAAAAGTGTAGAGATATAAAATTAGGCAATGCATGTATATAGCCTAATTATTGAGGGAATATCCCATTTCATCAAGTTTGCCATCTTTCCAAGGAATGGTAATTGGAGAACATTTTTATACTAGTTCGGTATATGGGGGCAAAGTTCCCCACATTACCTGCTCAGGGGTCTTCAAAACATCAGAATGTCCATTTATAAAGGGATTTGCAGGGGGCAAGCTCAACAAAATGGGATTTTAGAAATGTTTGCTCCTGATATTTAGGACCATGTCCAATGCAGATACGGTTATTGGGTACAGGAAGCGTTTTTTTTGAAAATTCATGTCCGCTGTTACATATTTGCACAGTACTGCAAGCAGAGCTTGGAGATGAGCGACTATGGTATCAAAAGGAGCAACACAGCAACATAGGAATGGAGCAACAATCTAAAATAAAGAATAATGGACGTGCTGGTTATGTTTCAGAAAACAGTGTTGTGAAACTAATGAATCTACTCATAAACCACTGAATCTATATGTAAGACACCGAGCAAAAATGTAATAATATGTTAAAATAACCTTGAATCATATTAAAAATTAACATTAGCATGAAGTTATTTTACTGTCTTTCCAATCTAGAACCTACAGATTTTGAATGCCAATTATTTAGTGAATAATTGTTCAACTTAAAAATTATAAATGTAGAATTACTTTCCATTTTATATACCCTTTTGATATACATGTGATATCATATGACATGCAACTGTTGGAATTATTTCTACATTTGTTTATTTATTTATATTTATTTATTTGCACTTTGTTGACTGGTATGGTCCCACCAAACTAGTGGAATTCATACTGACTAGGGTAAATTTGGCTAGGGTACCAAGGAACTTTCTCTAGCATTTCCAGTAAGTGTCATGGGATCTTTTACATCCAGCAGAACTTTGGCCAACTCAGGCAGATAGGGCTTTGGTTCACCGTCTCATCAGCATGGCACATTTAAGAGTGCAGCACCTCCTTATTCCCATGTCACATCACAGTGCCAGTTTTGGAAATTAATCTAACTACCCTGTGTTGGAATACAACCCACAGTTTTCTGATCATCCAGTTTTTTAGGAAGGTTATATGATGTTTTTGATCACGGAATATGTAGAAGTGTTTTTGCAATAGTATTTATAAACCTCTTACTATCCCTTGTCACTGTACTGCCCCCACTGATGGATATTGGACATATAGATTCCACCTATCAGTAAGCAACATATTTTCTGTTAAGTGTAAAAAAACTTATATTTCAAGATGTGTTAGACAAATCAGAAATAGGCAGACTTGTTTACCTAAGCATCAGTAAATTACAAAAAATTGTACACCATACAAAATTCCATATTTCAGTCCTAATAAACACTCACCTGTCTTGAGTAAGCTTATGTTTCACTGTCATATAAGACCTATCACAACCTTAAATCATAGACTCTGTTTAAAGCTTTTCGCAAAATCACATGCAGATCAGCTTCAAAAGTAAAGTGAGAAGAAATGTATTTTTACAAGATTGATTTAAGGTTTTTCATTTTTTTGTAATTACCACCAAGTTTTCTTGTATGATGAGTATTTCAGCCAAGATCATGTGTCAAGTAAAAGTTCTTATCAGTTTAATGATGCAGAAATGCTGCTATCAGATTGCAATGAAGCATATTATAGTTTACATGCAAGTTCCAGCAGTATTTGCTTTATTTTTTCTGTTACTATAAACTTCCTCTGTGATGTATTATGCTCACTGAGTCGGTCATAATTTAGTGTCTGTACATTTGCAGTCATAACAAGACAGAACAGATGTGACTTTGGTAGCAGTCAGGGATGTTCCAAGGCTTATATGCAAGTTCTTTGATGCAGTTTTGAGTTTTCAGAAATTACCTGATGCCACGTATTAAACATGAATATACTGTGGCAAACTGTTGCTTACCTGGGCACATTTGATACAGGAGATTGTAATTCCAAGCAGGTGTGTTACATTTTACTAAAGTAAAGAAGATGGATTGAAAAGCATAGCAGAGTATGCTTTAGTTCAGCACCAAATTACAAAGCAGTTTCTTTTTCAACAATCATGGTTTTCTAGAAGATACAGATCTTTGCTAGGACCTTGTGTGTACAGAAACAAAACAAAATCATGTAGCAGTTGGTTGTTCCACAACTTGAAGTTTTACCCACTTTTAGACAAAGAGCATAGAATGTAAGTGACATGATTTATTTTTTAAAGAAAACAAGTGGATCAGCTTTCTCAAAAAAAAAAAGTTCACACAGGAAGTAAACCTCTCCACATAGCCTGTTACAGATTTTTAGATTATTGATAACAAGTGCCCAGTCTTATATTTGTTTGTGTCTTTCGGCTTTTCCCGGTTAGGGGTCGCCACAGTGTAACTCCGGTCCACTAATGATTGGTAGTTGATTTTTACATGCCGAGTTACCTGCCCTGACGCACAACCTTCAAAGAAGGTACGCCCATTCACGCATGTCTCCACGGAGAAGACGCTCTAGCTGAGAATCGAAACGGACAGTATATTTTAATTAACATTCCAGAGGATGCATTCCTGCTTTGCAGTGTTTTTCCCTCAAAATCGCATCAGGAAAAACATTCTTACAAGCTTTCTTCCAGCATCTTTTCTCGAAGATATTCCCAATT